>NC_140931.1:105879140-105881640 GCF_014529385.1 Adiantum capillus-veneris | reverse complement strand
TTCAAATTTTGACAATTTACCTCTGATGGTCAAGACTAGGGAGAAGATGGACCATGGCGGTCGGTTGTTGACAGCTGAGCTTCCGGCCAGTGCTCTCTGAGCGCAGAGAGAGAGAGAGAGAGAGAGAGAGAGAGAGAGAGAGAGAGAGAGGACTCGCAGTGCTCGAAAAAAACCTAGGTTTAGTGTAGTCCCACCTACAAATTTTGAAATTTACCTATGATGTTTCACATATGTGGGTTTGCCAAGTTTTTGGAGAAAAGTTTTTTTTCGAGCACTGGCGAGGAGGTCTTGGGGGGGGGGGGGGGGGGGGGGGGGGGGAGGGGGGGGTTTTGCCGTTGCCGTAGATGGCCTTCTGCCTTTATGTCGCACAACAACCAAGGTGCACGGTGGCCAGTGCACAAAATCGCGAATGCAAGTACAGCCTGCCTCGAACGACCTGGAGAGAGAGAGAGAGAGAGAGAGAGAGAGAGAGAGAGAGAGAGAGAGGTCCCGGGGGGGTTGCCGTTGCTGGAGATGGCCTTCTGCCTTTATGTTGCACGGCAACCAAGGTGCATGGCAGTCAATGCACAAAATCTTTCTCTGTGTGGGGAGATTAATTATAGGGGAAGGGTTTGTGGGAGCTGTAAATCCCTACAGAGTAGCAAAATCCAATTTGGGAGGCTTTTAGGAGTAAGTTGGTGGCGAGTGCGACGGAGGTAAAGAGGGGCCATGCCGTCGCCTTCGCCGTTTTACTAGTATTTATAAAGTTTCTTCAAACCCCCCCCTCTCCCTCTCTCTCTCTCTCTCTCTCTCTCTCATACTCATAGATATATATTTAAACAATTCCATTGATTCCCTTGCTTATTTATTGAAGTCATTAAATCTTAAATGATTTAACATTTAAGATGTGATCCTTTTATATCTTTTTTTTTTTTTGGGCAAAACTCACAATGGTGATTGAATTATATTAACATAACCAAAAAATAAAAATTCAAGTCATGCTCGAGCCAAGCCATGACGTCTCCCAACAACCATAGGTACATTGGCCGACAGTGGAGCCACCTCGAGCCACCTCCCAACACTTTGAAAAAGGATCTCTACTAAAGCAAGGACTTTTCGTGGGTGGGATGACTTTTAAGAGCCATGTGCTACTTATAGGCACATAGATTGTCAAATTCTTCAACTTTTAACATTGTGGAAGGCCAAGAATTGTTGAGTTTTTGATAATACCTTGGAAACAGCTAGATTCAATGAAATTATACAAGAAAGCACGAAAGTGATTGTCGACATAGGGATCCTTTTATATCTTTTTTTGTGTGGAGAATTTAATATTTACCAGCAAAGAATACAAACGCTCTCAAGCATAACATACGCCTTGAGGTGGCAATGATTTCATAAGTGGCTAGCACATAGCCTCAACCAAAACCAGACCAAGCACCTCTCTAGCAATATAGGCATCTTAGTGTATGAAGCCATTCCTTATCATTGCACGCTGGCGCTCTTTAAGTCCCTACCCCATGAATAATCTCGAAGCTCAAACGTACAATATCATCAAATTGAGCCACAACCACTTTGGCCTCAAATACCCATAGATTCCAAAACTTCCAAACCTGATTAAGGTAACCAAATTTGGTGATTTTGGTGCACACCAGCTCCTCTTGGCTATGGAAGCAACACCCTCCCAAGGTCAGGTCATCTGTAAAGAAAGTAAATCTTTCATGTTTTTCATACCCACTTGCAAACTCTAGTGGCCAACCTCGCGATGTAGGACACTTGCTAGCCACTTACTAAACGATTGAAGGGGGGCCTTTGAAGCCGACCTGCAGCCAGAGCAAATGTCAGTGCCTATCCCTCGAGCTCGCACCTTGAATCTAGTCTACATGGCTCCCACAACACCTTCTAGATGAAAAACTTTATGTAATCAAGCCAATGACCTTCCAGATGACTCTAACACTTCTCAGCCAACTCTCTTCTGACCAATTTTTCTTCCATATTTTGTTTAGTGGAGCATACCAATTTGCTTTGTATATCAGCTCACTATAGGAATTCTGTGTCTTGGAGAGTGAGAACACTGTCTTTTGGCCAATGCCAGGCTTTCCAATCCAACTCAAACCTGCAGACGGGTGAAGGAGATGAGGACAACACTTCG
This sequence comes from Adiantum capillus-veneris, assembly GCF_014529385.1. Classification (NCBI taxonomy): domain Eukaryota; kingdom Viridiplantae; phylum Streptophyta; class Polypodiopsida; order Polypodiales; family Pteridaceae; genus Adiantum; species Adiantum capillus-veneris. The sequence continues at coordinate 105,879,512 of NC_140931.1, read as the reverse complement.
AAGAGTTTATTGACTAGAAGCCTTCCGTACTATCCGAGATTGTGATGAGATACTAAGAGTTCAATATCCTTTCAGCAAAGGTACTGTCATCCCAAAGATGATATAGTTTAGATATCCTTTTATTGCTTACCTGCGAGCAACCTCCCTTAAAAAAGGGTTCAAGGCACCTCTTATCCCCCCGTCCAGGGTAGTAGCCGCTTTGTCCCCGGTGTGGCCTCCAAGATTCAAGACAATCCAGAGAGGCATCAAAATCTTATCATGCAGAGAGTGGCCTCCTTCAATGATCTCCCTTTATAGGTCAGCACTGCATTGTTGATCATACCCCAAGCCATGATGGCCCGTTTTTGTTTTTGATCTGTCAATGAGACAAGT